>NC_135130.1:0-50000 GCF_050908995.1 Andrena cerasifolii
ACGACGAGGACGAGGACGAGGACAAGGAAGTGGCCGCGGAACGAGGAAGTGGACGCGGAACGACGACGAGAACGAGGAACGACGACGAGGACGACGACGACGAGGACGAGGACGACTACACGACGACGAGGACGAGGACGAGGACGAGGAAGTGGATGCGGAACGACGACGAGGACGAGGAAGTGGATGCGGAACGACGACGAGGACGAGGAACGACGACGTGGAACGACGACGAGGACGAGGAACGACGACGAGGAACGACGACGAGGACGACGAGGACGAGGACGACGATGACGACGACGAGGACGAGGACGAGAACGAGGAAGTGGACGCGGAACGACGACGAGGACGAGGACGAGGACGAGGACGAGGACGAGGAAGTGGATGCGGAACGACGACGAGGACGAGGAACGACGACGTGGAACGACGACGACGACGACGACGAGGACGAGGACGAGGACGAGGACGAGGAAGACGACGACGACCACGAGGACGAGGACGAGGACGAGGACGAGGAAGACGACGACGACCACGAGGACGAGGAAGACGACGACGACGACGACTAGGACGACGACGACGACGAGGACGACGACGACGAGGACGACGACGACGAGGAAGACGACGAGGACGACGACGACGACGACGAGGGAGACGAGGACGACGAGGAAGACGACGAGGACGACGACGACGACGACGAGGGAGACGATGACGACGAGGACGACGACGACGAGGACGAGAACGAGGACGAGGTCGAGGACGAGGACGACGAGGACGAGGACGAGGACGAGGACGAGGACGACGACGAGGACGAGGACGACGAGGACGAGGACGAGGACGAGGACGAGGACGAGGACGAGGAAGACGACGAGGACGACGAGGACGAGGACGAGGACGAGGACGAGGACGAGGACGAGGACGAGGACGAGGACGAGGACGAGGACGAGGACGAGGACGAGGACGAGGACGAGGACGAGGACGAGGACGAGGACGAGGACGAGGACGAGGACGAGGACGAGGACGAGGACGAGGACGAGGACGACGACGACGAGGACGAGGACGAGGACGAGGACAAGGACGAGGACGACGAGGAAGACGACGACGACGACCACGAGGACGAGGACGAGGACGAGGAAGAGGACGAGGACGAGGACGACGAGGAAGACGTCGAGGACGACGACGAGGAAGAGGACGAGGACGAGGACGACGAGGAAGACGTCGAGGACGACGACGACAGGGACGACGTCGACGACGACGACGACGACGACGACGACGACGACTAGGACGACGACGAGGACGAGGACGAGGACGAGGACGAGGACGAGGACGAGGACGAGGACGAGGACGAGGACGAGGAAGTGGACGCGGAACGACGACCAGGACGAGGAACGACGACGTGGAACGACGACGAGGACGAGGAAGACGACGACGACGACGACGACTAGGACGACGACGAGGACGAGGACGAGGACGAGGACGAGGACGAGGACGAGGACGAGGAAGTGGACGCGGAACGACGACCAGGACGAGGAACGACGACGTGGAACGACGACGAGGACGAGGACGAGGACGAGGACGAGGACGAGGACGACGACGAGGACGAGGACGAGGAAGACGACGACGACGACGAGGAAGACGACGAGGACGACGACGACGAGGACGAGGAAGTGGACGCGGAACGACGACGAGGACGCGGAACGACGACGTGGAACGACGACGAGGACGTCGAGGACGAGGACGACGTGGAACGACGACGAGGACGAGGACGAGAACGAGGACGAGGACGAGGACGACGAGGAAGACGACGAGGACGACGACGACGACGGCGAGGAAGACGACGACGACGACGACGACGGCGAGGAAGACGACGAGGACGACGAGGACCACGACGACGAGGAAGACGACGAGGACGACGATGACGACCACGACGAGGACGACGACGACGACGACGACGACGAGGACGAGGACGACGAGGACGAGGACGAGGACAAGGAAGTGGCCGCGGAACGAGGAAGTGGACGCGGAACGACGACGAGAACGAGGAACGACGACGAGGACGACGACGACGAGGACGAGGACGACTACACGACGACGAGGACGAGGACGAGGACGAGGAAGTGGATGCGGAACGACGACGAGGACGAGGAAGTGGATGCGGAACGACGACGAGGACGAGGAACGACGACGTGGAACGACGACGAGGACGAGGAACGACGACGAGGAACGACGACGAGGACGACGAGGACGAGGACGACGATGACGACGACGAGGACGAGGACGAGAACGAGGAAGTGGACGCGGAACGACGACGAGGACGAGGACGAGGACGAGGACGAGGACGAGGAAGTGGATGCGGAACGACGACGAGGACGAGGAACGACGACGTGGAACGACGACGACGACGACGACGAGGACGAGGACGAGGACGAGGACGAGGAAGACGACGACGACCACGAGGACGAGGACGAGGACGAGGACGAGGAAGACGACGACGACCACGAGGACGAGGAAGACGACGACGACGACGACTAGGACGACGACGACGACGAGGACGACGACGACGAGGACGACGACGACGAGGAAGACGACGAGGACGACGACGACGACGACGAGGGAGACGAGGACGACGAGGAAGACGACGAGGACGACGACGACGACGACGAGGGAGACGATGACGACGAGGACGACGACGACGAGGACGAGAACGAGGACGAGGTCGAGGACGAGGACGACGAGGACGAGGACGAGGACGAGGACGAGGACGACGACGAGGACGAGGACGACGAGGACGAGGACGAGGACGAGGACGAGGACGAGGACGAGGAAGACGACGAGGACGACGAGGACGAGGACGAGGACGAGGACGAGGACGAGGACGAGGACGAGGACGAGGACGAGGACGAGGACGAGGACGAGGACGAGGACGAGGACGAGGACGAGGACGAGGACGAGGACGACGGACGACGAGGACGAGGACGAGGACGAGGACAAGGACGAGGACGACGAGGAAGACGACGACGACGACCACGAGGACGAGGACGAGGACGAGGAAGAGGACGAGGACGAGGACGACGAGGAAGACGTCGAGGACGACGACGAGGAAGAGGACGAGGACGAGGACGACGAGGAAGACGTCGAGGACGACGACGACAGGGACGACGTCGACGACGACGACGACGACGACGACGACGACGACTAGGACGACGACGAGGACGAGGACGAGGACGAGGACGAGGACGAGGACGAGGACGAGGACGAGGACGAGGACGAGGAAGTGGACGCGGAACGACGACCAGGACGAGGAACGACGACGTGGAACGACGACGAGGACGAGGAAGACGACGACGACGACGACGACTAGGACGACGACGAGGACGAGGACGAGGACGAGGACGAGGACGAGGACGAGGACGAGGAAGTGGACGCGGAACGACGACCAGGACGAGGAACGACGACGTGGAACGACGACGAGGACGAGGACGAGGACGAGGACGAGGACGAGGACGACGACGAGGACGAGGACGAGGAAGACGACGACGACGACGAGGAAGACGACGAGGACGACGACGACGAGGACGAGGAAGTGGACGCGGAACGACGACGAGGACGCGGAACGACGACGTGGAACGACGACGAGGACGTCGAGGACGAGGACGACGTGGAACGACGACGAGGACGAGGACGAGAACGAGGACGAGGACGAGGACGACGAGGAAGACGACGAGGACGACGACGACGACGGCGAGGAAGACGACGACGACGACGACGACGGCGAGGAAGACGACGAGGACGACGAGGACCACGACGACGAGGAAGACGACGAGGACGACGATGACGACCACGACGAGGACGACGACGACGACGACGACGACGAGGACGAGGACGACGAGGACGAGGACGAGGACAAGGAAGTGGCCGCGGAACGAGGAAGTGGACGCGGAACGACGACGAGAACGAGGAACGACGACGAGGACGACGACGACGAGGACGAGGACGACTACACGACGACGAGGACGAGGACGAGGACGAGGAAGTGGATGCGGAACGACGACGAGGACGAGGAACGACGACGTGGAACGACGACGAGGACGAGGAACGACGACGAGGAACGACGACGAGGACGACGAGGACGAGGACGACGATGACGACGACGAGGACGAGGACGAGGACGAGAACGAGGAAGTGGACGCGGAACGACGACGAGGACGAGGACGAGGACGAGGACGAGGACGAGGAAGTGGATGCGGAACGACGACGAGGACGAGGAACGACGACGTGGAACGACGACGACGACGACGACGAGGACGAGGACGAGGACGAGGACGAGGAAGACGACGACGACCACGAGGACGAGGACGAGGACGAGGACGAGGAAGACGACGACGACCACGAGGACGAGGAAGACGACGACGACGACGACTAGGACGACGACGACGACGAGGACGACGACGACGAGGACGACGACGACGAGGAAGACGACGAGGACGACGACGACGACGACGAGGGAGACGAGGACGACGAGGAAGACGACGAGGACGACGACGACGACGACGAGGGAGACGATGACGACGAGGACGACGACGACGAGGACGAGAACGAGGACGAGGTCGAGGACGAGGACGACGAGGACGAGGACGAGGACGAGGACGAGGACGACGACGAGGACGAGGACGACGAGGACGAGGACGAGGACGAGGACGAGGACGAGGACGAGGAAGACGACGAGGACGACGAGGACGAGGACGAGGACGAGGACGAGGACGAGGACGAGGACGAGGACGAGGACGAGGACGAGGACGAGGACGAGGACGAGGACGAGGACGAGGACGAGGACGAGGACGAGGACGAGGACGAGGACGAGGACGAGGACGAGGACGAGGACGAGGACGAGGACGAGGACGAGGACGAGGACGAGGACGAGGACGAGGACGAGGACGACGACGACGAGGACGAGGACGAGGACGAGGACAAGGACGAGGACGACGAGGAAGACGACGACGACGACCACGAGGACGAGGACGAGGACGAGGAAGAGGACGAGGACGAGGACTACGAGGAAGACGTCGAGGACGACGACGAGGAAGAGGACGAGGACGAGGACGACGAGGAAGACGTCGAGGACGACGACGACAGGGACGACGTCGACGACGACGACGACGACGACGACGACGACGACTAGGACGACGACGAGGACGAGGACGAGGACGAGGACGAGGACGAGGACGAGGACGAGGAAGTGGACGCGGAACGACGACCAGGACGAGGAACGACGACGTGGAACGACGACGAGGACGAGGAAGACGACGACGACGACGACGACTAGGACGAGGACGAGGACGAGGACGAGGAAGTGGATGCGGAACGACGACGAGGACGAGGAACGACGACGTGGAACGACGACGACGACGACGACGAGGACGAGGACGAGGACGAGGACGAGGAAGACGACGACGACCACGAGGACGAGGACGAGGACGAGGACGAGGAAGACGACGACGACCACGAGGACGAGGAAGACGACGACGACGACGACTAGGACGACGACGACGACGAGGACGACGACGACGAGGACGACGACGACGAGGAAGACGACGAGGACGACGACGACGACGACGAGGGAGACGAGGACGACGAGGAAGACGACGAGGACGACGACGACGACGACGAGGGAGACGATGACGACGAGGACGACGACGACGAGGACGAGAACGAGGACGAGGTCGAGGACGAGGACGACGAGGACGAGGACGAGGACGAGGACGAGGACGACGACGAGGACGAGGACGACGAGGACGAGGACGAGGACGAGGACGAGGACGAGGACGAGGAAGACGACGAGGACGACGAGGACGAGGACGAGGACGAGGACGAGGACGAGGACGAGGACGAGGACGAGGACGAGGACGAGGACGAGGACGAGGACGAGGACGAGGACGAGGACGAGGACGAGGACGAGGACGAGGACGAGGACGACGACGACGAGGACGAGGACGAGGACGAGGACAAGGACGAGGACGACGAGGAAGACGACGACGACGACCACGAGGACGAGGACGAGGACGAGGAAGAGGACGAGGACGAGGACGACGAGGAAGACGTCGAGGACGACGACGAGGAAGAGGACGAGGACGAGGACGACGAGGAAGACGTCGAGGACGACGACGACAGGGACGACGTCGACGACGACGACGACGACGACGACGACGACGACTAGGACGACGACGAGGACGAGGACGAGGACGAGGACGAGGACGAGGACGAGGACGAGGACGAGGACGAGGACGAGGAAGTGGACGCGGAACGACGACCAGGACGAGGAACGACGACGTGGAACGACGACGAGGACGAGGAAGACGACGACGACGACGACGACTAGGACGACGACGAGGACGAGGACGAGGACGAGGACGAGGACGAGGACGAGGACGAGGAAGTGGACGCGGAACGACGACCAGGACGAGGAACGACGACGTGGAACGACGACGAGGACGAGGACGAGGACGAGGACGAGGACGAGGACGACGACGAGGACGAGGACGAGGAAGACGACGACGACGACGAGGAAGACGACGAGGACGACGACGACGAGGACGAGGAAGTGGACGCGGAACGACGACGAGGACGCGGAACGACGACGTGGAACGACGACGAGGACGTCGAGGACGAGGACGACGTGGAACGACGACGAGGACGAGGACGAGAACGAGGACGAGGACGAGGACGACGAGGAAGACGACGAGGACGACGACGACGACGGCGAGGAAGACGACGACGACGACGACGACGGCGAGGAAGACGACGAGGACGACGAGGACCACGACGACGAGGAAGACGACGAGGACGACGATGACGACCACGACGAGGACGACGACGACGACGACGACGACGAGGACGAGGACGACGAGGACGAGGACGAGGACAAGGAAGTGGCCGCGGAACGAGGAAGTGGACGCGGAACGACGACGAGAACGAGGAACGACGACGAGGACGACGACGACGAGGACGAGGACGACTACACGACGACGAGGACGAGGACGAGGACGAGGAAGTGGATGCGGAACGACGACGAGGACGAGGAACGACGACGTGGAACGACGACGAGGACGAGGAACGACGACGAGGAACGACGACGAGGACGACGAGGACGAGGACGACGATGACGACGACGAGGACGAGGACGAGAACGAGGAAGTGGACGCGGAACGACGACGAGGACGAGGACGAGGACGAGGACGAGGACGAGGAAGTGGATGCGGAACGACGACGAGGACGAGGAACGACGACGTGGAACGACGACGACGACGACGACGAGGACGAGGACGAGGACGAGGACGAGGAAGACGACGACGACCACGAGGACGAGGACGAGGACGAGGACGAGGAAGACGACGACGACCACGAGGACGAGGAAGACGACGACGACGACGACTAGGACGACGACGACGACGAGGACGACGACGACGAGGACGACGACGACGAGGAAGACGACGAGGACGACGACGACGACGACGAGGGAGACGAGGACGACGAGGAAGACGACGAGGACGACGACGACGACGACGAGGGAGACGATGACGACGAGGACGACGACGACGAGGACGAGAACGAGGACGAGGTCGAGGACGAGGACGACGAGGACGAGGACGAGGACGAGGACGAGGACGACGACGAGGACGAGGACGACGAGGACGAGGACGAGGACGAGGACGAGGACGAGGACGAGGAAGACGACGAGGACGACGAGGACGAGGACGAGGACGAGGACGAGGACGAGGACGAGGACGAGGACGAGGACGAGGACGAGGACGAGGACGAGGACGAGGACGAGGACGAGGACGAGGACGAGGACGAGGACGAGGACGAGGACGAGGACGAGGACGAGGACGAGGACGAGGACGAGGACGAGGACGACGACGACGAGGACGAGGACGAGGACGAGGACAAGGACGAGGACGACGAGGAAGACGACGACGACGACCACGAGGACGAGGACGAGGACGAGGAAGAGGACGAGGACGAGGACTACGAGGAAGACGTCGAGGACGACGACGAGGAAGAGGACGAGGACGAGGACGACGAGGAAGACGTCGAGGACGACGACGACAGGGACGACGTCGACGACGACGACGACGACGACGACGACGACGACTAGGACGACGACGAGGACGAGGACGAGGACGAGGACGAGGACGAGGACGAGGACGAGGAAGTGGACGCGGAACGACGACCAGGACGAGGAACGACGACGTGGAACGACGACGAGGACGAGGAAGACGACGACGACGACGACGACTAGGACGACGACGAGGACGAGGACGAGGACGAGGACGAGGACGAGGACGAGGAAGTGGACGCGGAACGACGACCAGGACGAGGAACGACGACGTGGAACGACGACGAGGACGAGGACGAGGACGAGGACGAGGACGAGGACGACGACGAGGACGAGGACGAGGAAGACGACGACGACGACGAGGAAGACGACGAGGACGACGACGACGAGGACGAGGAAGTGGACGCGGAACGACGACGAGGACGCGGAACGACGACGTGGAACGACGACGAGGACGTCGAGGACGAGGACGACGTGGAACGACGACGAGGACGAGGACGAGAACGAGGACGAGGACGAGGACGACGAGGAAGACGACGAGGACGACGACGACGACGGCGAGGAAGACGACGACGACGACGACGACGGCGAGGAAGACGACGAGGACGACGAGGACCACGACGACGAGGAAGACGACGAGGACGACGATGACGACCACGACGAGGACGACGACGACGACGACGACGACGAGGACGAGGACGACGAGGACGAGGACGAGGACAAGGAAGTGGCCGCGGAACGAGGAAGTGGACGCGGAACGACGACGAGAACGAGGAACGACGACGAGGACGACGACGACGAGGACGAGGACGACTACACGACGACGAGGACGAGGACGAGGACGAGGAAGTGGATGCGGAACGACGACGAGGACGAGGAAGTGGATGCGGAACGACGACGAGGACGAGGAACGACGACGTGGAACGACGACGAGGACGAGGAACGACGACGAGGAACGACGACGAGGACGACGAGGACGAGGACGACGATGACGACGACGAGGACGAGGACGAGAACGAGGAAGTGGACGCGGAACGACGACGAGGACGAGGACGAGGACGAGGACGAGGACGAGGAAGTGGATGCGGAACGACGACGAGGACGAGGAACGACGACGTGGAACGACGACGACGACGACGACGAGGACGAGGACGAGGACGACGACGAGGACGAGGACGAGGACGAGGACGAGGACGAGGACGAGGACGAGGACGAGGACGAGGACGAGGAAGTGGACGCGGAACGACGACCAGGACGAGGAACGACGACGTGGAACGACGACGAGGACGAGGAAGACGACGACGACGACGACGACTAGGACGACGACGAGGACGAGGACGAGGACGAGGACGAGGACGAGGAAGTGGACGCGGAACGACGACCAGGACGAGGAACGACGACGTGGAACGACGACGAGGACGAGGACGAGGACGAGGACGAGGACGAGGACGACGACGAGGACGAGGACGAGGAAGACGACGACGACGACGAGGAAGACGACGAGGACGACGAGGACGAGGACGAGGACGAGGACGAGGACGAGGACGAGGACGAGGACGAGGACGAGGACGAGGACGACGAGGAAGACGTCGAGGACGACGACGACAGGGACGACGTCGACGACGACGACGACGACGACGACGACGACGACTAGGACGACGACGAGGACGAGGACGAGGACGAGGACGAGGACGAGGACGAGGACGAGGACGAGGACGAGGACGAGGAAGTGGACGCGGAACGACGACCAGGACGAGGAACGACGACGTGGAACGACGACGAGGACGAGGAAGACGACGACGACGACGACGACTAGGACGACGACGAGGACGAGGACGAGGACGAGGACGAGGACGAGGACGAGGACGAGGACGAGGACGAGGACGAGGACGAGGACGAGGACGAGGACGAGGACGACGACGACGAGGACGAGGACGAGGACGAGGACAAGGACGAGGACGACGAGGAAGACGACGACGACGACCACGAGGACGAGGACGAGGACGAGGAAGAGGACGAGGACGAGGACGACGAGGAAGACGTCGAGGACGACGACGAGGAAGAGGACGAGGACGAGGACGACGAGGAAGACGTCGAGGACGACGACGACAGGGACGACGTCGACGACGACGACGACGACGACGACGACGACGACTAGGACGACGACGAGGACGAGGACGAGGACGAGGACGAGGACGAGGACGAGGACGAGGACGAGGACGAGGACGAGGAAGTGGACGCGGAACGACGACCAGGACGAGGAACGACGACGTGGAACGACGACGAGGACGAGGAAGACGACGACGACGACGACGACTAGGACGACGACGAGGACGAGGACGAGGACGAGGACGAGGACGAGGACGAGGACGAGGAAGTGGACGCGGAACGACGACCAGGACGAGGAACGACGACGTGGAACGACGACGAGGACGAGGACGAGGACGAGGACGAGGACGAGGACGACGACGAGGACGAGGACGAGGAAGACGACGACGACGACGAGGAAGACGACGAGGACGACGACGACGAGGACGAGGAAGTGGACGCGGAACGACGACGAGGACGCGGAACGACGACGTGGAACGACGACGAGGACGTCGAGGACGAGGACGACGTGGAACGACGACGAGGACGAGGACGAGAACGAGGACGAGGACGAGGACGACGAGGAAGACGACGAGGACGACGACGACGACGGCGAGGAAGACGACGACGACGACGACGACGGCGAGGAAGACGACGAGGACGACGAGGACCACGACGACGAGGAAGACGACGAGGACGACGATGACGACCACGACGAGGACGACGACGACGACGACGACGAGGAGGACGAGGACGACGAGGACGAGGACGAGGACAAGGAAGTGGCCGCGGAACGAGGAAGTGGACGCGGAACGACGACGAGAACGAGGAACGACGACGAGGACGACGACGACGAGGACGAGGACGACTACACGACGACGAGGACGAGGACGAGGACGAGGAAGTGGATGCGGAACGACGACGAGGACGAGGAAGTGGATGCGGAACGACGACGAGGACGAGGAACGACGACGTGGAACGACGACGAGGACGAGGAACGACGACGAGGAACGACGACGAGGACGACGAGGACGAGGACGACGATGACGACGACGAGGACGAGGACGAGAACGAGGAAGTGGACGCGGAACGACGACGAGGACGAGGACGAGGACGAGGACGAGGACGAGGAAGTGGATGCGGAACGACGACGAGGACGAGGAACGACGACGTGGAACGACGACGACGACGACGACGAGGACGAGGACGAGGACGAGGACGAGGAAGACGACGACGACCACGAGGACGAGGACGAGGACGAGGACGAGGAAGACGACGACGACCACGAGGACGAGGAAGACGACGACGACGACGACTAGGACGACGACGACGACGAGGACGACGACGACGAGGACGACGACGACGAGGAAGACGACGAGGACGACGACGACGACGACGAGGGAGACGAGGACGACGAGGAAGACGACGAGGACGACTAGGACGACGACGAGGACGAGGACGAGGACGAGGACGAGGACGAGGACGAGGACGAGGACGAGGACGAGGACGAGGAAGTGGACGCGGAACGACGACCAGGACGAGGAACGACGACGTGGAACGACGACGAGGACGAGGAAGACGACGACGACGACGACGACTAGGACGACGACGAGGACGAGGACGAGGACGAGGACGAGGACGAGGAAGAGGACGAGGACGAGGACGACGAGGAAGACGTCGAGGACGACGACGAGGAAGAGGACGAGGACGAGGACGACGAGGAAGACGTCGAGGACGACGACGACAGGGACGACGTCGACGACGACGACGACGACGACGACGACGACGACTAGGACGACGACGAGGACGAGGACGAGGACGAGGACGAGGACGAGGACGAGGACGAGGACGAGGACGAGGACGAGGAAGTGGACGCGGAACGACGACCAGGACGAGGAACGACGACGTGGAACGACGACGAGGACGAGGAAGACGACGACGACGACGACGACTAGGACGACGACGAGGACGAGGACGAGGACGAGGACGAGGACGAGGACGAGGACGAGGAAGTGGACGCGGAACGACGACCAGGACGAGGAACGACGACGTGGAACGACGACGAGGACGAGGACGAGGACGAGGACGAGGACGAGGACGAGGACGACGACGAGGACGAGGACGAGGAAGACGACGACGACGACGAGGAAGACGACGAGGACGACGACGACGAGGACGAGGAAGTGGACGCGGAACGACGACGAGGACGCGGAACGACGACGTGGAACGACGACGAGGACGTCGAGGACGAGGACGACGTGGAACGACGACGAGGACGAGGACGAGAACGAGGACGAGGACGAGGACGACGAGGAAGACGACGAGGACGACGACGACGACGGCGAGGAAGACGACGACGACGACGACGACGGCGAGGAAGACGACGAGGACGACGAGGACCACGACGACGAGGAAGACGACGAGGACGACGATGACGACCACGACGAGGACGACGACGACGACGACGACGACGAGGACGAGGACGACGAGGACGAGGACGAGGACGAGGACAAGGAAGTGGCCGCGGAACGAGGAAGTGGACGCGGAACGACGACGAGAACGAGGAACGACGACGAGGACGACGACGACGAGGACGAGGACGACTACACGACGACGAGGACGAGGACGAGGACGAGGAAGTGGATGCGGAACGACGACGAGGACGAGGAAGTGGATGCGGAACGACGACGAGGACGAGGAACGACGACGTGGAACGACGACGAGGACGAGGAACGACGACGAGGAACGACGACGAGGACGACGAGGACGAGGACGACGATGACGACGACGAGGACGAGGACGAGAACGAGGAAGTGGACGCGGAACGACGACGAGGACGAGGACGAGGACGAGGACGAGGACGAGGAAGTGGATGCGGAACGACGACGAGGACGAGGAACGACGACGTGGAACGACGACGACGACGACGACGAGGACGAGGACGAGGACGAGGACGAGGAAGACGACGACGACCACGAGGACGAGGACGAGGACGAGGACGAGGAAGACGACGACGACCACGAGGACGAGGAAGACGACGACGACGACGACTAGGACGACGACGACGACGAGGACGACGACGACGAGGACGACGACGACGAGGAAGACGACGAGGACGACGACGACGACGACGAGGGAGACGAGGACGACGAGGAAGACGACGAGGACGACGACGACGACGACGAGGGAGACGATGACGACGAGGACGACGACGACGAGGACGAGAACGAGGACGAGGTCGAGGACGAGGACGACGAGGACGAGGACGAGGACGAGGACGAGGACGACGACGAGGACGAGGACGACGAGGACGAGGACGAGGACGAGGACGAGGACGAGGACGAGGAAGACGACGAGGACGACGAGGACGAAGACGAGGACGAGGACGAGGACGAGGACGAGGACGAGGACGAGGACGAGGACGAGGACGAGGACGAGGACGAGGACGACGACGACGAGGACGAGGACGAGGACGAGGACAAGGACGAGGACGACGAGGAAGACGACGACGACGACCACGAGGACGAGGACGAGGACGAGGAAGAGGACGAGGACGAGGACGACGAGGAAGACGTCGAGGACGACGACGAGGAAGAGGACGAGGACGAGGACGACGAGGAAGACGTCGAGGACGACGACGACAGGGACGACGTCGACGACGACGACGACGACGACGACGACGACGACTAGGACGACGACGAGGACGAGGACGAGGACGAGGACGAGGACGAGGACGAGGACGAGGACGAGGACGAGGACGAGGACGAGGAAGTGGACGCGGAACGACGACGTGGAACGACGACGAGGACGAGGAAGACGACGACGACGACGACGACTAGGACGACGACGAGGACGAGGACGAGGACGAGGACGAGGACGAGGACGAGGACGAGGAAGTGGACGCGGAACGACGACCAGGACGAGGAACGACGACGTGGAACGACGACGAGGACGAGGACGAGGACGAGGACGAGGACGAGGACGACGACGAGGACGAGGACGAGGAAGACGACGACGACGACGAGGAAGACGACGAGGACGACGACGACGAGGACGAGGAAGTGGACGCGGAACGACGACGAGGACGCGGAACGACGACGTGGAACGACGACGAGGACGTCGAGGACGAGGACGACGTGGAACGACGACGAGGACGAGGACGAGAACGAGGACGAGGACGAGGACGACGAGGAAGACGACGAGGACGACGACGACGACGGCGAGGAAGACGACGACGACGACGACGACGGCGAGGAAGACGACGAGGACGACGAGGACCACGACGACGAGGAAGACGACGAGGACGACGATGACGACCACGACGAGGACGACGACGACGACGACGACGACGAGGACGAGGACGACGAGGACGAGGACGAGGACAAGGAAGTGGCCGCGGAACGAGGAAGTGGACGCGGAACGACGACGAGAACGAGGAACGACGACGAGGACGACGACGACGAGGACGAGGACGACTACACGACGACGAGGACGAGGACGAGGACGAGGAAGTGGATGCGGAACGACGACGAGGACGAGGAAGTGGATGCGGAACGACGACGAGGACGAGGAACGACGACGTGGAACGACGACGAGGACGAGGAACGACGACGAGGAACGACGACGAGGACGACGAGGACGAGGACGACGATGACGACGACGAGGACGAGGACGAGAACGAGGAAGTGGACGCGGAACGACGACGAGGACGAGGACGAGGACGAGGACGAGGACGAGGAAGTGGATGCGGAACGACGACGAGGACGAGGAACGACGACGTGGAACGACGACGACGACGACGACGAGGACGAGGACGAGGACGAGGACGAGGAAGACGACGACGACCACGAGGACGAGGACGAGGACGAGGACGAGGAAGACGACGACGACCACGAGGACGAGGAAGACGACGACGACGACGACTAGGACGACGACGACGACGAGGACGACGACGACGAGGACGACGACGACGAGGAAGACGACGAGGACGACGACGACGACGACGAGGGAGACGAGGACGACGAGGAAGACGACGAGGACGACGACGACGACGACGAGGGAGACGATGACGACGAGGACGACGACGACGAGGACGAGAACGAGGACGAGGTCGAGGACGAGGACGACGAGGACGAGGACGAGGACGAGGACGAGGACGACGACGAGGACGAGGACGACGAGGACGAGGACGAGGACGAGGACGAGGACGAGGACGAGGAAGACGACGAGGACGACGAGGACGAGGACGAGGACGAGGACGAGGACGAGGACGAGGACGAGGACGAGGACGAGGACGAGGACGAGGACGAGGACGAGGACGACGACGACGAGGACGAGGACGAGGACGAGGACAAGGACGAGGACGACGAGGAAGACGACGACGACGACCACGAGGACGAGGACGAGGACGAGGAAGAGGACGAGGACGAGGACGACGAGGAAGACGTCGAGGACGACGACGAGGAAGAGGACGAGGACGAGGACGACGAGGAAGACGTCGAGGACGACGACGACAGGGACGACGTCGACGACGACGACGACGACGACGACGACGACGACTAGGACGACGACGAGGACGAGGACGAGGACGAGGACGAGGACGAGGACGAGGACGAGGACGAGGACGAGGACGAGGACGAGGAAGTGGACGCGGAACGACGACCAGGACGAGGAACGACGACGTGGAACGACGACGAGGACGAGGAAGACGACGACGACGACGACGACTAGGACGACGACGAGGACGAGGACGAGGACGAGGACGAGGACGAGGACGAGGACGAGGAAGTGGACGCGGAACGACGACCAGGACGAGGAACGACGACGTGGAACGACGACGAGGACGAGGACGAGGACGAGGACGAGGACGAGGACGACGACGAGGACGAGGACGAGGAAGACGACGACGACGACGAGGAAGACGACGAGGACGACGACGACGAGGACGAGGAAGTGGACGCGGAACGACGACGAGGACGCGGAACGACGACGTGGAACGACGACGAGGACGTCGAGGACGAGGACGACGTGGAACGACGACGAGGACGAGGACGAGAACGAGGACGAGGACGAGGACGACGAGGAAGACGACGAGGACGACGACGACGACGGCGAGGAAGACGACGACGACGACGACGACGGCGAGGAAGACGACGAGGACGACGAGGACCACGACGACGAGGAAGACGACGAGGACGACGATGACGACCACGACGAGGACGACGACGACGACGACGACGACGAGGACGAGGACGACGAGGACGAGGACGAGGACAAGGAAGTGGCCGCGGAACGAGGAAGTGGACGCGGAACGACGACGAGAACGAGGAACGACGACGAGGACGACGACGACGAGGACGAGGACGACTACACGACGACGAGGACGAGGACGAGGACGAGGAAGTGGATGCGGAACGACGACGAGGACGAGGAAGTGGATGCGGAACGACGACGAGGACGAGGAACGACGACGTGGAACGACGACGAGGACGACGACGACGAGGACGAGAACGAGGACGAGGTCGAGGACGAGGACGACGAGGACGAGGACGAGGACGAGGACGAGGACGACGACGAGGACGAGGACGACGAGGACGAGGACGAGGACGAGGACGAGGACGAGGACGAGGAAGACGACGAGGACGACGAGGACGAAGACGAGGACGAGGACGAGGACGAGGACGAGGACGAGGACGAGGACGAGGACGAGGACGAGGACGAGGACGAGGACGAGGACGAGGACGACGACGACGAGGACGAGGACGAGGACGAGGACAAGGACGAGGACGACGAGGAAGACGACGACGACGACCACGAGGACGAGGACGAGGACGAGGAAGAGGACGAGGACGAGGACGACGAGGAAGACGTCGAGGACGACGACGAGGAAGAGGACGAGGACGAGGACGACGAGGAAGACGACGAGGACGACGACGACGACGGCGAGGAAGACGACGACGACGACGACGACGGCGAGGAAGACGACGAGGACGACGAGGACCACGACGACGAGGAAGACGACGAGGACGACGATGACGACCACGACGAGGACGACGACGACGACGACGACGACGAGGACGAGGACGACGAGGACGAGGACGAGGACAAGGAAGTGGCCGCGGAACGAGGAAGTGGACGCGGAACGACGACGAGAACGAGGAACGACGACGAGGACGACGACGACGAGGACGAGGACGACTACACGACGACGAGGACGAGGACGAGGACGAGGAAGTGGATGCGGAACGACGACGAGGACGAGGAAGTGGATGCGGAACGACGACGAGGACGAGGAACGACGACGTGGAACGACGACGAGGACGAGGAACGACGACGAGGAACGACGACGAGGACGACGAGGACGAGGACGACGATGACGACGACGAGGACGAGGACGAGAACGAGGAAGTGGACGCGGAACGACGACGAGGACGAGGACGAGGACGAGGACGAGGACGAGGAAGTGGATGCGGAACGACGACGAGGACGAGGAACGACGACGTGGAACGACGACGACGACGACGACGAGGACGAGGACGAGGACGAGGACGAGGAAGACGACGACGACCACGAGGACGAGGACGAGGACGAGGACGAGGAAGACGACGACGACCACGAGGACGAGGAAGACGACGACGACGACGACTAGGACGACGACGACGACGAGGACGACGACGACGAGGACGACGACGACGAGGAAGACGACGAGGACGACGACGACGACGACGAGGGAGACGAGGACGACGAGGAAGACGACGAGGACGACGACGACGACGACGAGGGAGACGATGACGACGAGGACGACGACGACGAGGACGAGAACGAGGACGAGGTCGAGGACGAGGACGACGAGGACGAGGACGAGGACGAGGACGAGGACGACGACGAGGACGAGGACGACGAGGACGAGGACGAGGACGAGGACGAGGACGAGGACGAGGAAGACGACGAGGACGACGAGGACGAAGACGAGGACGAGGACGAGGACGAGGACGAGGACGAGGACGAGGACGAGGACGAGGACGAGGACGAGGACGAGGACGAGGACGAGGACGAGGACGAGGACGAGGACGACGACGACGAGGACGAGGACGAGGACGAGGACAAGGACGAGGACGACGAGGAAGACGACGACGACGACCACGAGGACGAGGACGAGGACGAGGAAGAGGACGAGGACGAGGACGACGAGGAAGACGTCGAGGACGACGACGAGGAAGAGGACGAGGACGAGGACGACGAGGAAGACGTCGAGGACGACGACGACAGGGACGACGTCGACGACGACGACGACGACGACGACGACGACGACTAGGACGACGACGAGGACGAGGACGAGGACGAGGACGAGGACGAGGACGAGGACGAGGACGAGGACGAGGACGAGGACGAGGAAGTGGACACGGAACGACGACCAGGACGAGGAACGACGACGTGGAACGACGACGAGGACGAGGAAGACGACGACGACGACGACGACTAGGACGACGACGAGGACGAGGACGAGGACGAGGACGAGGACGAGGACGAGGACGAGGAAGTGGACGCGGAACGACGACCAGGACGAGGAACGACGACGTGGAACGACGACGAGGACGAGGACGAGGACGAGGACGAGGACGAGGACGACGACGAGGACGAGGACGAGGAAGACGACGACGACGACGAGGAAGACGACGAGGACGACGACGACGAGGACGAGGAAGTGGACGCGGAACGACGACGAGGACGCGGAACGACGACGTGGAACGACGACGAGGACGTCGAGGACGAGGACGACGTGGAACGACGACGAGGACGAGGACGAGAACGAGGACGAGGACGAGGACGACGAGGAAGACGACGAGGACGACGACGACGACGGCGAGGAAGACGACGACGACGACGACGACGGCGAGGAAGACGACGAGGACGACGAGGACCACGACGACGAGGAAGACGACGAGGACGACGATGACGACCACGACGAGGACGACGACGACGACGACGACGACGACGAGGACGAGGACGACGAGGACGAGGACGAGGACAAGGAACGACGACCAGGACGAGGAACGACGACGTGGAACGACGACGAGGACGAGGAAGACGACGACGACGACGACGACTAGGACGACGACGAGGACGAGGACGAGGACGAGGACGAGGACGAGGACGAGGACGAGGAAGTGGACGCGGAACGACGACCAGGACGAGGAACGACGACGTGGAACGACGACGAGGACGAGGACGAGGACGAGGACGAGGACGAGGACGACGACGAGGACGAGGACGAGGAAGACGACGACGACGACGAGGAAGACGACGAGGACGACGACGACGAGGACGAGGAAGTGGACGCGGAACGACGACGAGGACGCGGAACGACGACGTGGAACGACGACGAGGACGTCGAGGACGAGGACGACGTGGAACGACGACGAGGACGAGGACGAGAACGAGGACGAGGACGAGGACGACGAGGAAGACGACGAGGACGACGACGACGACGGCGAGGAAGACGACGACGACGACGACGACGGCGAGGAAGACGACGAGGACGACGAGGACCACGACGACGAGGAAGACGACGAGGACGACGATGACGACGAGGACGAGGACGAGGACGAGGACGAGGACGAGGACGAGGACGAGGACGAGGACGAGGACGAGGAAGTGGACGCGGAACGACGACCAGGACGAGGAACGACGACGTGGAACGACGACGAGGACGAGGAAGACGACGACGACGACGACGACTAGGACGACGACGAGGACGAGGACGAGGACGAGGACGAGGACGAGGAAGAGGACGAGGACGAGGACGAGGACGAGGAAGTGGATGCGGAACGACGACGAGGACGAGGAACGACGACGTGGAACGACGACGAGGACGAGGAACGACGACGAGGAACGACGACGAGGACGACGAGGACGAGGACGACGATGACGACGACGAGGACGAGGACGAGAACGAGGAAGTGGACGCGGAACGACGACGAGGACGAGGACGAGGACGAGGACGAGGACGAGGAAGTGGATGCGGAACGACGACGAGGACGAGGAACGACGACGTGGAACGACGACGACGACGACGACGAGGACGAGGACGAGGACGAGGACGAGGAAGACGACGACGACCACGAGGACGAGGACGAGGACGAGGACGAGGAAGACGACGACGACCACGAGGACGAGGAAGACGACGACGACGACGACTAGGACGACGACGACGACGAGGACGACGACGACGAGGACGACGACGACGAGGAAGACGACGAGGACGACGACGACGACGACGAGGGAGACGAGGACGACGAGGAAGACGACGAGGACGACGACGACGACGACGAGGGAGACGATGACGACGAGGACGACGACGACGAGGACGAGAACGAGGACGAGGTCGAGGACGAGGACGACGAGGACGAGGACGAGGACGAGGACGAGGACGACGACGAGGACGAGGACGACGAGGACGAGGACGAGGACGAGGACGAGGACGAGGACGAGGAAGACGACGAGGACGACGAGGACGAGGACGAGGACGAGGACGAGGACGAGGACGAGGACGAGGACGAGGACGAGGACGAGGACGAGGACGAGGACGAGGACGAGGACGAGGACGAGGACGAGGACGAGGACGAGGACGACGACGACGAGGACGAGGACGAGGACGAGGACAAGGACGAGGACGACGAGGAAGACGACGACGACGACCACGAGGACGAGGACGAGGACGAGGAAGAGGACGAGGACGAGGACGACGAGGAAGACGTCGAGGACGACGACGAGGAAGAGGACGAGGACGAGGACGACGAGGAAGACGTCGAGGACGACGACGACAGGGACGACGTCGACGACGACGACGACGACGACGACGACGACGACTAGGACGACGACGAGGACGAGGACGAGGACGAGGACGAGGACGAGGACGAGGACGAGGACGAGGACGAGGACGAGGAAGTGGACGCGGAACGACGACCAGGACGAGGAACGACGACGTGGAACGACGACGAGGACGAGGAAGACGACGACGACGACGACGACTAGGACGACGACGAGGACGAGGACGAGGACGAGGACGAGGACGAGGACGAGGACGAGGAAGTGGACGCGGAACGACGACCAGGACGAGGAACGACGACGTGGAACGACGACGAGGACGAGGACGAGGACGAGGACGAGGACGAGGACGACGACGAGGACGAGGACGAGGAAGACGACGACGACGACGAGGAAGACGACGAGGACGACGACGACGAGGACGAGGAAGTGGACGCGGAACGACGACGAGGACGCGGAACGACGACGTGGAACGACGACGAGGACGTCGAGGACGAGGACGACGTGGAACGACGACGAGGACGAGGACGAGAACGAGGACGAGGACGAGGACGACGAGGAAGACGACGAGGACGACGACGACGACGGCGAGGAAGACGACGACGACGACGACGACGGCGAGGAAGACGACGAGGACGACGAGGACCACGACGACGAGGAAGACGACGAGGACGACGATGACGACCACGACGAGGACGACGACGACGACGACGACGACGACGAGGACGAGGACGACGAGGACGAGGACGAGGACAAGGAAGTGGCCGCGGAACGAGGAAGTGGACGCGGAACGACGACGAGAACGAGGAACGACGACGAGGACGACGACGACGAGGACGAGGACGACTACACGACGACGAGGACGAGGACGAGGACGAGGAAGTGGATGCGGAACGACGACGAGGACGAGGAAGTGGATGCGGAACGACGACGAGGACGAGGAACGACGACGTGGAACGACGACGAGGACGAGGAACGACGACGAGGAACGACGACGAGGACGACGAGGACGAGGACGACGATGACGACGACGAGGACGAGGACGAGAACGAGGAAGTGGACGCGGAACGACGACGAGGACGAGGACGAGGACGAGGACGAGGACGAGGAAGTGGATGCGGAACGACGACGAGGACGAGGAACGACGACGTGGAACGACGACGACGACGACGACGAGGACGAGGACGAGGACGAGGACGAGGAAGACGACGACGACCACGAGGACGAGGACGAGGACGAGGACGAGGAAGACGACGACGACCACGAGGACGAGGAAGACGACGACGACGACGACTAGGACGACGACGACGACGAGGACGACGACGACGAGGACGACGACGACGAGGAAGACGACGAGGACGACGACGACGACGACGAGGGAGACGAGGACGACGAGGAAGACGACGAGGACGACGACGACGACGACGAGGGAGACGATGACGACGAGGACGACGACGACGAGGACGAGAACGAGGACGAGGTCGAGGACGAGGACGACGAGGACGAGGACGAGGACGAGGACGAGGACGACGACGAGGACGAGGACGACGAGGACGAGGACGAGGACGAGGACGAGGACGAGGACGAGGAAGACGACGAGGACGACGAGGACGAGGACGAGGACGAGGACGAGGACGAGGACGAGGACGAGGACGAGGACGAGGACGAGGACGAGGACGAGGACGAGGACGAGGACGAGGACGAGGACGAGGACGAGGACGAGGACGAGGACGAGGACGACGACGACGAGGACGAGGACGAGGACGAGGACAAGGACGAGGACGACGAGGAAGACGACGACGACGACCACGAGGACGAGGACGAGGACGAGGAAGAGGACGAGGACGAGGACGACGAGGAAGACGTCGAGGACGACGACGAGGAAGAGGACGAGGACGAGGACGACGAGGAAGACGTCGAGGACGACGACGACAGGGACGACGTCGACGACGACGACGACGACGACGACGACGACGACTAGGACGACGACGAGGACGAGGACGAGGACGAGGACGAGGACGAGGACGAGGACGAGGACGAGGACGAGGACGAGGAAGTGGACGCGGAACGACGACCAGGACGAGGAACGACGACGTGGAACGACGACGAGGACAAGGAAGACGACGACGACGACGACGACTAGGACGACGACGAGGACGAGGACGAGGACGAGGACGAGGACGAGGACGAGGACGAGGAAGTGGACGCGGAACGACGACCAGGACGAGGAACGACGACGTGGAACGACGACGAGGACGAGGACGAGGACGAGGACGAGGACGAGGACGACGACGAGGACGAGGACGAGGAAGACGACGACGACGACGAGGAAGACGACGAGGACGACGACGACGAGGACGAGGAAGTGGACGCGGAACGACGACGAGGACGCGGAACGACGACGTGGAACGACGACGAGGACGTCGAGGACGAGGACGACGTGGAACGACGACGAGGACGAGGACGAGAACGAGGACGAGGACGAGGACGACGAGGAAGACGACGAGGACGACGACGACGACGGCGAGGAAGACGACGACGACGACGACGACGGCGAGGAAGACGACGAGGACGACGAGGACCACGACGACGAGGAAGACGACGAGGACGACGATGACGACCACGACGAGGACGACGACGACGACGACGACGACGAGGACGAGGACGACGAGGACGAGGACGAGGACAAGGAAGTGGCCGCGGAACGAGGAAGTGGACGCGGAACGACGACGAGAACGAGGAACGACGACGAGGACGACGACGACGAGGACGAGGACGACTACACGACGACGAGGACGAGGACGAGGACGAGGAAGTGGATGCGGAACGACGACGAGGACGAGGAAGTGGATGCGGAACGACGACGAGGACGAGGAACGACGACGTGGAACGACGACGAGGACGAGGAACGACGACGAGGAACGACGACGAGGACGACGAGGACGAGGACGACGATGACGACGACGAGGACGAGGACGAGAACGAGGAAGTGGACGCGGAACGACGACGAGGACGAGGACGAGGACGAGGACGAGGACGAGGAAGTGGATGCGGAACGACGACGAGGACGAGGAACGACGACGTGGAACGACGACGACGACGACGACGAGGACGAGGACGAGGACGAGGACGAGGAAGACGACGACGACCACGAGGACGAGGACGAGGACGAGGACGAGGAAGACGACGACGACCACGAGGACGAGGAAGACGACGACGACGACGACTAGGACGACGACGACGACGAGGACGACGACGACGAGGACGACGACGACGAGGAAGACGACGAGGACGACGACGACGACGACGAGGGAGACGAGGACGACGAGGAAGACGACGAGGACGACGACGACGACGACGAGGGAGACGATGACGACGAGGACGACGACGACGAGGACGAGAACGAGGACGAGGTCGAGGACGAGGACGACGAGGACGAGGACGAGGACGAGGACGAGGACGACGACGAGGACGAGGACGACGAGGACGAGGACGAGGACGAGGACGAGGACGAGGACGAGGAAGACGACGAGGACGACGAGGACGAGGACGAGGACGAGGACGAGGACGAGGACGAGGACGAGGACGAGGACGAGGACGAGGACGAGGACGAGGACGAGGACGAGGACGAGGACGAGGACGAGGACGAGGACGAGGACGAGGACGAGGACGAGGACGAGGACGAGGACGAGGACGAGGACGAGGACGAGGACGACGACGACGAGGACGAGGACGAGGACGAGGACAAGGACGAGGACGACGAGGAAGACGACGACGACGACCACGAGGACGAGGACGAGGACGAGGAAGAGGACGAGGACGAGGACGACGAGGAAGACGTCGAGGACGACGACGAGGAAGAGGACGAGGACGAGGACGACGAGGAAGACGTCGAGGACGACGACGACAGGGACGACGTCGACGACGACGACGACGACGACGACGACGACGACTAGGACGACGACGAGGACGAGGACGAGGACGAGGACGAGGACGAGGACGAGGACGAGGACGAGGACGAGGACGAGGAAGTGGACGCGGAACGACGACCAGGACGAGGAACGACGACGTGGAACGACGACGAGGACGAGGAAGACGACGACGACGACGACGACTAGGACGACGACGAGGACGAGGACGAGGACGAGGACGAGGACGAGGACGAGGACGAGGACGAGGAAGTGGACGCGGAACGACGACCAGGACGAGGAACGACGACGTGGAACGACGACGAGGACGAGGACGAGGACGAGGACGAGGACGAGGACGACGACGAGGACGAGGACGAGGAAGACGACGACGACGACGAGGAAGACGACGAGGACGACGACGACGAGGACGAGGAAGTGGACGCGGAACGACGACGAGGACGCGGAACGACGACGTGGAACGACGACGAGGACGTCGAGGACGAGGACGACGTGGAACGACGACGAGGACGAGGACGAGAACGAGGACGAGGACGAGGACGACGAGGAAGACGACGAGGACGACGACGACGACGGCGAGGAAGACGACGACGACGACGACGACGGCGAGGAAGACGACGAGGACGACGAGGACCACGACGACGAGGAAGACGACGAGGACGACGATGACGACCACGACAAGGACGACGACGACGACGACGACGACGAGGACGAGGACGACGAGGACGAGGACGAGGACAAGGAAGTGGCCGCGGAACGAGGAAGTGGACGCGGAACGACGACGAGAACGAGGAACGACGACGTGGAACGACGACGACGACGACGAGGACGAGGACGACGATGACGACGACGAGGACGAGGACGAGAACGAGGAAGTGGACGCGGAACGACGACGAGGACGAGGACGAGGACGAGGACGAGGACGAGGAAGTGGATGCGGAACGACGACGAGGACGAGGAACGACGACGTGGAACGACGACGACGACGACGACGAGGACGAGGACGAGGACGAGGACGAGGTCGAGGACGAGGACGACGAGGACGAGGACGAGGACGACGACGACGAGGACGAGGACGAGGACGAGGACGAGGACAAGGACGAGGACGACGAGGAAGACGACGACGACGACCACGAGGACGAGGACGAGGACGAGGAAGAGGACGAGGACGAGGACGACGAGGAAGACGTCGAGGACGACGACGACGACGACTAGGACGAGGACGACGACGACGAGGACGATGACGAGAACGAGGAAGTGGACGCGCAACGACGACGAGAACGAGGACGAGGAAGACGACGACGACGACGAGGAAGACGACGACGACGACGAGGACGACGTCGACGACGACGACGACGACGACGGCGAGGAAGACGACGACGACGACCACGAGGACGAGGACGAGGACGAGGAAGAGGACGAGGACGAGGACGACGAGGAAGACGTCGAGGACGACGACGACGACGACTAGGACGACGACGAGGACGAGGACGAGGACGAGGACGAGGACGAGGACGAGGACGAGGACGAGGACGAGGAAGTGGACGCGGAACGACGACGAGAACGAGGAACGACGACGAGGACGACGTCGACGACGACGAGGACGAGGACGACGACGACGACGACGAGGACGATGACGAGAACGAGGAAGTGGACGCGCAACGACGACGAGAACGAGGACGAGGAAGACGACGACGACGACGAGGAAGACGACGACGACGACGAGGACGACGTCGACGACGACGAGGACGACGAGGACGAGGACGAGGACGACGACGAGGACGAGGACGAGAACGAGGAAGTGGACGCGGAACGACGACGAGGACGAGGACGAGGACGAGGACGAGGACGAGGAAGTGGATGCGGAACGACGACGAGGACGAGGAACGACGACGTGGAACGACGACGACGACGACGACGAGGACGAGGACGAGGACGAGGAAGACGACGACGACCACGAGGACGAGGACGAGGACGAGGACGAGGAAGACGACGACGACCACGAGGACGAGGAAGACGACGACGACGACGACTAGGACGACGACGACGACGAGGACGACGACGACGAGGACGACGACGACGAGGAAGACGACGAGGACGACGACGACGACGACGAGGGAGACGAGGACGACGAGGAAGACGACGAGGACGACGACGACGACGACTAGGACGACGACGAGGACGAGGACGAGGACGAGGACGACTACACGACGACGAGGACGAGGACGAGGACGAGGAAGTGGATGCGGAACGACGACGAGGACGAGGAAGTGGATGCGGAACGACGACGAGGACGAGGAACGACGACGTGGAACGACGACGAGGACGAGGAACGACGACGAGGAACGACGACGAGGACGACGAGGACGAGGACGACGATGACGACGACGAGGACGAGGACGAGAACGAGGAAGTGGACGCGGAACGACGACGAGGACGAGGACGAGGACGAGGACGAGGACGAGGAAGTGGATGCGGAACGACGACGAGGACGAGGAACGACGACGTGGAACGACGACGACGACGACGACGAGGACGAGGACGAGGACGAGGAAGACGACGACGACCACGAGGACGAGGACGAGGACGAGGACGAGGAAGACGACGACGACCACGAGGACGAGGAAGACGACGACGACGACGACTAGGACGACGACGACGACGAGGACGACGACGACGAGGACGACGACGACGAGGAAGACGACGAGGACGACGACGACGACGACGAGGGAGACGAGGACGACGAGGAAGACGACGAGGACGACGACGACGACGACGAGGGAGACGATGACGACGAGGACGACGACGACGAGGACGAGAACGAGGACGAGGTCGAGGACGAGGACGACGAGGACGAGGACGAGGACGACGACGACGAGGACGAGGACGAGGACGAGGACAAGGACGAGGACGACGAGGAAGACGACGACGACGACCACGAGGACGAGGACGAGGACGAGGAAGAGGACGAGGACGAGGACGACGAGGAAGACGTCGAGGACGACGACGAGGAAGAGGACGAGGACGAGGACGACGAGGAAGACGTCGAGGACGACGACGACAGGGACGACGTCGACGACGACGACGACGACGACGACGACGACGACTAGGACGACGACGAGGACGAGGACGAGGACGAGGACGAGGACGAGGACGAGGACGAGGACGAGGACGAGGACGAGGAAGTGGACGCGGAACGACGACCAGGACGAGGAACGACGACGTGGAACGACGACGAGGACGAGGAAGACGACGACGACGACGACGACTAGGACGACGACGAGGACGAGGACGAGGACGAGGACGAGGACGAGGACGAGGACGAGGAAGTGGACGCGGAACGACGACCAGGACGAGGAACGACGACGTGGAACGACGACGAGGACGAGGACGAGGACGAGGACGAGGACGAGGACGACGACGAGGACGAGGACGAGGAAGACGACGACGACGACGAGGAAGACGACGAGGACGACGACGACGAGGACGAGGAAGTGGACGCGGAACGACGACGAGGACGCGGAACGACGACGTGGAACGACGACGAGGACGTCGAGGACGAGGACGACGTGGAACGACGACGAGGACGAGGACGAGAACGAGGACGAGGACGAGGACGACGAGGAAGAGGACGAGGACGAGGACGACGAGGAAGACGTCGAGGACGACGACGACGACGACTAGGACGAGGACGACGACGACGAGGACGATGACGAGAACGAGGAAGTGGACGCGCAACGACGACGAGAACGAGGACGAGGAAGACGACGACGACGACGAGGAAGACGACGACGACGACGAGGACGACGTCGACGACGACGACGACGACGACGGCGAGGAAGACGACGACGACGACCACGAGGACGAGGACGAGGACGAGGAAGAGGACGAGGACGAGGACGACGAGGAAGACGTCGAGGACGACGACGACGACGACTAGGACGACGACGAGGACGAGGACGAGGACGAGGACGAGGACGAGGACGAGGACGAGGACGAGGACGAGGACGAGGAAGTGGACGCGGAACGACGACGAGAACGAGGAACGACGACGAGGACGACGTCGACGACGACGAGGACGAGGACGACGACGACGACGACGAGGACGATGACGAGAACGAGGAAGTGGACGCGCAACGACGACGAGAACGAGGACGAGGAAGACGACGACGACGACGAGGAAGACGACGACGACGACGAGGACGACGTCGACGACGACGAGGACGACGAGGACGAGGACGAGGACGAGGAAGACGACGAGGACGAGGACGAGGACGAGGACGACGACGACGAGGACGACGACGACGACGACGACGACGACGACGACGACGGCGAGGAAGACGACGACGACGACCACGAGGACGAGGACGAGGACGAGGAAGAGGACGAGGACGAGGACGACGAGGAAGACGTCGAGGACGACGACGACGACGACTAGGACGACGACGAGGACGAGGACGAGGACGAGGACGAGGACGAGGACGAGGACGAGGAAGTGGACGCGGAACGACGACCAGGACGAGGAACGACGACGTGGAACGACGACGAGGACGAGGAAGACGACGACGACGACGACGACTAGGACGACGACGAGGACGAGGACGAGGACGAGGACGAGGACGAGGACGAGGAAGTGGACGCGGAACGACGACCAGGACGAGGAACGACGACGTGGAACGACGACGAGGACGAGGAAGACGACGAGGACGACGACGACGAGGACGAGGAACGACGACGTGGAACGATGACGAGGACGACGAGGAAGAGGACGAGGACGACGACGAGGACGAGGACGAGGACGAGGACGAGGACGAGGACGAGGACGAGGACGAGGACGAGGACGAGGACGAGGACGACGACGAGGACGAGGACGAGGAAGACGACGACGACGACGAGGAAGACGACGAGGACGACGACGACGAGGACGAGGAAGTGGACGCGGAACGACGACGAGGACGCGGAACGACGACGTGGAACGACGACGAGGACGTCGAGGACGAGGACGACGTGGAACGACGACGAGGACGAGGACGAGAACGAGGACGAGGACGAGGACGACGAGGAAGACGACGAGGACGACGACGACGACGGCGAGGAAGACGACGACGACGACGACGACGGCGAGGAAGACGACGAGGACGACGAGGACCACGACGACGAGGAAGACGACGAGGACGACGATGACGACCACGACGAGGACGACGACGACGACGACGACGACGAGGACGAGGACGACGAGGACGAGGACGAGGACGAGGACGAGGACGAGGAAGTGGACGCGGAACGACGACCAGGACGAGGAACGACGACGTGGAACGACGACGAGGACGAGGAAGACGACGACGACGACGACGACTAGGACGACGACGAGGACGAGGACGAGGACGAGGACGAGGACGAGGACGAGGACGAGGACGAGGAAGTGGACGCGGAACGACGACCAGGACGAGGAACGACGACGTGGAACGACGACGAGGACGAGGACGAGGACGAGGAAGACGACGACGACCACGAGGACGAGGAAGACGACGACGACGACGACTAGGACGACGACGACGACGAGGACGACGACGACGAGGACGACGACGACGAGGAAGACGACGAGGACGACGACGACGACGACGAGGGAGACGAGGACGACGAGGAAGACGACGAGGACGACGACGACGACGACGAGGGAGACGATGACGACGAGGACGACGACGACGAGGACGAGAACGAGGACGAGGTCGAGGACGAGGACGACGAGGACGAGGACGAGGACGAGGACGAGGACGAGGACGAGGACGAGGAAGAGGACGAGGACGAGGACGACGAGGAAGACGTCGAGGACGACGACGAGGAAGAGGACGAGGACGAGGACGACGAGGAAGACGTCGAGGACGACGACGACGAGGACGACGTCGACGACGACGACGACGACGACGACGACGACGACTAGGACGACGACGAGGACGAGGACGAGGACGAGGACGAGGACGAGGACGAGGACGAGGACGAGGACGAGGAAGTGGACGCGGAACGACGAGGAAGACGACGAGGACGACGACGACGACGGCGAGGAAGACGACGACGACGACGACGACGGCGAGGAAGACGACGAGGACGACGAGGACCACGACGACGAGGAAGACGACGAGGACGACGATGACGACGACCACAACGACGAGGACGACCACGACGAGGACGACGACGACGACGACGACGACGACGACGAGGACGAGGACGACGAGGACGAGGACGACGAGGACGAGGACGAGGAAGTGGCCGCGGAACGAGGAAGTGGACGCGGAACGACGACGAGGACGAGGAACGACGACGTGGAACGACGACGAGGACGACGAGGACGAGGACGAGGACGAGGACGACGACGAGGACGAGGACGAGGAAGACGACGACGACGACGACGACGACGAGGAAGACGACGACGACGACGAGGAAGACGACGAGCACGACGACGACGACGGCGAGGAAGACGACGACGACGACGACGACGGCGAGGAAGACGACGACGACGACCACGACGACGAGGAAGACGACGAGGACGACGACGACGACGACGACGACGACGACGACGACGAGGACGAGGACCAGGAAGTGGATGCGGAACGACGACGAGAACGAGGAACGACGACGAGGACGAGGAACGACGACGTGGAACGACGACGAGGACGACGAGGACGAGGACGTGGACGAGGACGAGGAAGACGACGACGACGACGAGGACGGCGAGGAAGACGACGACGACGACGAGGAAGACGACGAGGACGACGACGACGAGGACGAGGAACGACGACGTGGAACGATGACGAGGACGACGAGGAAGACGACGACGACGACCACGAGGACGAGGACGAGGACGAGGAAGAGGACGAGGACGAGGACGACGAGGAAGACGTCGAGGACGACGACGACGACGACTAGGACGAGGACGACGACGACGAGGACGATGACGAGAACGAGGAAGTGGACGCGCAACGACGACGAGAACGAGGACGAGGAAGACGACGACGACGACGAGGAAGACGACGACGACGACGAGGACGACGTCGACGACGACGACGACGACGACGGCGAGGAAGACGACGACGACGACCACGAGGACGAGGACGAGGACGAGGAAGAGGACGAGGACGAGGACGACGAGGAAGACGTCGAGGACGACGACGACGACGACTAGGACGACGACGAGGACGAGGACGAGGACGAGGACGAGGACGAGGACGAGGACGAGGACGAGGACGAGGAAGTGGACGCGGAACGACGACGAGAACGAGGAACGACGACGAGGACGACGTCGACGACGACGAGGACGAGGACGACGACGACGACGACGAGGACGATGACGAGAACGAGGAAGTGGACGCGCAACGACGACGAGAACGAGGACGAGGAAGACGACGACGACGACGAGGAAGACGACGACGACGACGAGGACGACGTCGACGACGACGAGGACGACGAGGACGAGGACGAGGACGAGGACGAGAACGAGGAAGTGGACGCGGAACGACGACGAGGACGAGGACGAGGACGAGGACGAGGACGAGGAAGTGGATGCGGAACGACGACGAGGACGAGGAACGACGACGTGGAACGACGACGACGACGACGACGAGGACGAGGACGAGGACGAGGAAGACGACGACGACCACGAGGACGAGGACGAGGACGAGGACGAGGAAGACGACGACGACCACGAGGACGAGGAAGACGACGACGACGACGACTAGGACGACGACGACGACGAGGACGACGACGACGAGGACGACGACGACGAGGAAGACGACGAGGACGACGACGACGACGACGAGGGAGACGAGGACGACGAGGAAGACGACGAGGACGACGACGACGACGACTAGGACGACGACGAGGACGAGGACGAGGACGAGGACGACTACACGACGACGAGGACGAGGACGAGGACGAGGAAGTGGATGCGGAACGACGACGAGGACGAGGAAGTGGATGCGGAACGACGACGAGGACGAGGAACGACGACGTGGAACGACGACGAGGACGAGGAACGACGACGAGGAACGACGACGAGGACGACGAGGACGAGGACGACGATGACGACGACGAGGACGAGGACGAGAACGAGGAAGTGGACGCGGAACGACGACGAGGACGAGGACGAGGACGAGGACGAGGACGAGGAAGTGGATGCGGAACGACGACGAGGACGAGGAACGACGACGTGGAACGACGACGACGACGACGACGAGGACGAGGACGAGGACGAGGAAGACGACGACGACCACGAGGACGAGGACGAGGACGAGGACGAGGAAGACGACGACGACCACGAGGACGAGGAAGACGACGACGACGACGACTAGGACGACGACGACGACGAGGACGACGACGACGAGGACGACGACGACGAGGAAGACGACGAGGACGACGACGACGACGACGAGGGAGACGAGGACGACGAGGAAGACGACGAGGACGACGACGACGACGACGAGGGAGACGATGACGACGAGGACGACGACGACGAGGACGAGAACGAGGACGAGGTCGAGGACGAGGACGACGAGGACGAGGACGAGGACGACGACGACGAGGACGAGGACGAGGACGAGGACAAGGACGAGGACGACGAGGAAGACGACGACGACGACCACGAGGACGAGGACGAGGACGAGGAAGAGGACGAGGACGAGGACGACGAGGAAGACGTCGAGGACGACGACGAGGAAGAGGACGAGGACGAGGACGACGAGGAAGACGTCGAGGACGACGACGACAGGGACGACGTCGACGACGACGACGACGACGACGACGACGACGACTAGGACGACGACGAGGACGAGGACGAGGACGAGGACGAGGACGAGGACGAGGACGAGGACGAGGACGAGGACGAGGAAGTGGACGCGGAACGACGACCAGGACGAGGAACGACGACGTGGAACGACGACGAGGACGAGGAAGACGACGACGACGACGACGACTAGGACGACGACGAGGACGAGGACGAGGACGAGGACGAGGACGAGGACGAGGACGAGGAAGTGGACGCGGAACGACGACCAGGACGAGGAACGACGACGTGGAACGACGACGAGGACGAGGACGAGGACGAGGACGAGGACGAGGACGACGACGAGGACGAGGACGAGGAAGACGACGACGACGACGAGGAAGACGACGAGGACGACGACGACGAGGACGAGGAAGTGGACGCGGAACGACGACGAGGACGCGGAACGACGACGTGGAACGACGACGAGGACGTCGAGGACGAGGACGACGTGGAACGACGACGAGGACGAGGACGAGAACGAGGACGAGGACGAGGACGACGAGGAAGAGGACGAGGACGAGGACGACGAGGAAGACGTCGAGGACGACGACGACGACGACTAGGACGAGGACGACGACGACGAGGACGATGACGAGAACGAGGAAGTGGACGCGCAACGACGACGAGAACGAGGACGAGGAAGACGACGACGACGACGAGGAAGACGACGACGACGACGAGGACGACGTCGACGACGACGACGACGACGACGGCGAGGAAGACGACGACGACGACCACGAGGACGAGGACGAGGACGAGGAAGAGGACGAGGACGAGGACGACGAGGAAGACGTCGAGGACGACGACGACGACGACTAGGACGACGACGAGGACGAGGACGAGGACGAGGACGAGGACGAGGACGAGGACGAGGACGAGGACGAGGAAGTGGACGCGGAACGACGACGAGAACGAGGAACGACGACGAGGACGACGTCGACGACGACGAGGACGAGGACGACGACGACGACGACGAGGACGATGACGAGAACGAGGAAGTGGACGCGCAACGACGACGAGAACGAGGACGAGGAAGACGACGACGACGACGAGGAAGACGACGACGACGACGAGGACGACGTCGACGACGACGAGGACGACGAGGACGAGGACGAGGACGAGGACGAGGAAGACGACGAGGACGAGGACGAGGACGAGGACGACGACGACGAGGACGACGACGACGACGACGACGACGACGACGACGACGGCGAGGAAGACGACGACGACGACCACGAGGACGAGGACGAGGACGAGGAAGAGGACGAGGACGAGGACGAGGACGACGAGGAAGACGTCGAGGACGACGACGACGACGACTAGGACGACGACGAGGACGAGGACGAGGACGAGGACGAGGACGAGGACGAGGACGAGGAAGTGGACGCGGAACGACGACCAGGACGAGGAACGACGACGTGGAACGACGACGAGGACGAGGAAGACGACGACGACGACGACGACTAGGACGACGACGAGGACGAGGACGAGGACGAGGACGAGGACGAGGACGAGGAAGTGGACGCGGAACGACGACCAGGACGAGGAACGACGACGTGGAACGACGACGAGGACGAGGAAGACGACGAGGACGACGACGACGAGGACGAGGAACGACGACGTGGAACGATGACGAGGACGACGAGGAAGAGGACGAGGACGACGACGAGGACGAGGACGAGGACGAGGACGAGGACGAGGACGAGGACGAGGACGAGGACGAGGACGAGGACGACGACGAGGACGAGGACGAGGAAGACGACGACGACGACGAGGAAGACGACGAGGACGACGACGACGAGGACGAGGAAGTGGACGCGGAACGACGACGAGGACGCGGAACGACGACGTGGAACGACGACGAGGACGTCGAGGACGAGGACGACGTGGAACGACGACGAGGACGAGGACGAGAACGAGGACGAGGACGAGGACGACGAGGAAGACGACGAGGACGACGACGACGACGGCGAGGAAGACGACGACGACGACGACGACGGCGAGGAAGACGACGAGGACGACGAGGACCACGACGACGAGGAAGACGACGAGGACGACGATGACGACCACGACGAGGACGACGACGACGACGACGACGACGAGGACGAGGACGACGAGGACGAGGACGAGGACGAGGACGAGGACGAGGAAGTGGACGCGGAACGACGACCAGGACGAGGAACGACGACGTGGAACGACGACGAGGACGAGGAAGACGACGACGACGACGACGACTAGGACGACGACGAGGACGAGGACGAGGACGAGGACGAGGACGAGGACGAGGACGAGGAAGTGGACGCGGAACGACGACCAGGACGAGGAACGACGACGTGGAACGACGACGAGGACGAGGACGAGGACGAGGACGAGAACGAGGACGAGGACGAGGACGACGAGGAAGACGACGAGGACGACGACGACGACGGCGAGGAAGACGACGACGACGACGACGACGGCGAGGAAGACGACGAGGACGACGAGGACCACGACGACGAGGAAGACGACGAGGACGACGATGACGACCACGACGAGGACGACGACGACGACGACGACGACGAGGACGAGGACGACGAGGACGAGGACGAGGACGAGGACGACGACGAGGACGAGGACGACGACGACGACGACGAGGACGATGACGAGAACGAGGAAGTGGACGCGCAACGACGACGAGAACGAGGACGAGGAAGACGACGACGACGACGAGGAAGACGACGACGACGACGAGGACGACGTCGACGACGACGAGGACGACGAGGACGAGGACGAGGACGAGGACGAGGAAGACGACGAGGACGAGGACGAGGACGAGGACGACGACGACGAGGACGACGACGACGACGACGACGACGACGACGACGACGGCGAGGAAGACGACGACGACGACCACGAGGACGAGGACGAGGACGAGGAAGAGGACGAGGACGAGGACGAGGACGACGAGGAAGACGTCGAGGACGACGACGACGACGACTAGGACGACGACGAGGACGAGGACGAGGACGAGGACGAGGACGAGGACGAGGACGAGGAAGTGGACGCGGAACGACGACCAGGACGAGGAACGACGACGTGGAACGACGACGAGGACGAGGAAGACGACGACGACGACGACGACTAGGACGACGACGAGGACGAGGACGAGGACGAGGACGAGGACGAGGACGAGGAAGTGGACGCGGAACGACGACCAGGACGAGGAACGACGACGTGGAACGACGACGAGGACGAGGAAGACGACGAGGACGACGACGACGAGGACGAGGAACGACGACGTGGAACGATGACGAGGACGACGAGGAAGAGGACGAGGACGACGACGAGGACGAGGACGAGGACGAGGACGAGGACGAGGACGAGGACGAGGACGAGGACGAGGACGAGGACGACGACGAGGACGAGGACGAGGAAGACGACGACGACGACGAGGAAGACGACGAGGACGACGACGACGAGGACGAGGAAGTGGACGCGGAACGACGACGAGGACGCGGAACGACGACGTGGAACGACGACGAGGACGTCGAGGACGAGGACGACGTGGAACGACGACGAGGACGAGGACGAGAACGAGGACGAGGACGAGGACGACGAGGAAGACGACGAGGACGACGACGACGACGGCGAGGAAGACGACGACGACGACGACGACGGCGAGGAAGACGACGAGGACGACGAGGACCACGACGACGAGGAAGACGACGAGGACGACGATGACGACCACGACGAGGACGACGACGACGACGACGACGACGAGGACGAGGACGACGAGGACGAGGACGAGGACGAGGACGAGGACGAGGAAGTGGACGCGGAACGACGACCAGGACGAGGAACGACGACGTGGAACGACGACGAGGACGAGGAAGACGACGACGACGACGACGACTAGGACGACGACGAGGACGAGGACGAGGACGAGGACGAGGACGAGGACGAGGACGAGGAAGTGGACGCGGAACGACGACCAGGACGAGGAACGACGACGTGGAACGACGACGAGGACGAGGACGAGGACGAGGAAGACGACGACGACCACGAGGACGAGGAAGACGACGACGACGACGACTAGGACGACGACGACGACGAGGACGACGACGACGAGGACGACGACGACGAGGAAGACGACGAGGACGACGACGACGACGACGAGGGAGACGAGGACGACGAGGAAGACGACGAGGACGACGACGACGACGACGAGGGAGACGATGACGACGAGGACGACGACGACGAGGACGAGAACGAGGACGAGGTCGAGGACGAGGACGACGAGGACGAGGACGAGGACGAGGACGAGGACGAGGACGAGGACGAGGAAGAGGACGAGGACGAGGACGACGAGGAAGACGTCGAGGACGACGACGAGGAAGAGGACGAGGACGAGGACGACGAGGAAGACGTCGAGGACGACGACGACGAGGACGACGTCGACGACGACGACGACGACGACGACGACGACGACTAGGACGACGACGAGGACGAGGACGAGGACGAGGACGAGGACGAGGACGAGGACGAGGACGAGGAAGTGGACGCGGAACGACGAGGAAGACGACGAGGACGACGACGACGACGGCGAGGAAGACGACGACGACGACGACGACGGCGAGGAAGACGACGAGGACGACGAGGACCACGACGACGAGGAAGACGACGAGGACGACGATGACGACGACCACAACGACGAGGACGACCACGACGAGGACGACGACGACGACGACGACGACGACGACGAGGACGAGGACGACGAGGACGAGGACGACGAGGACGAGGACGAGGAAGTGGCCGCGGAACGAGGAAGTGGACGCGGAACGACGACGAGGACGAGGAACGACGACGTGGAACGACGACGAGGACGACGAGGACGAGGACGAGGACGAGGACGACGACGAGGACGAGGACGAGGAAGACGACGACGACGACGACGACGACGAGGAAGACGACGACGACGACGAGGAAGACGACGAGCACGACGACGACGACGGCGAGGAAGACGACGACGACGACGACGACGGCGAGGAAGACGACGACGACGACCACGACGACGAGGAAGACGACGAGGACGACGACGACGACGACGACGACGACGACGACGACGAGGACGAGGACCAGGAAGTGGATGCGGAACGACGACGAGAACGAGGAACGACGACGAGGACGAGGAACGACGACGTGGAACGACGACGAGGACGACGAGGACGAGGACGTGGACGAGGACGAGGAAGACGACGACGACGACGAGGACGGCGAGGAAGACGACGACGACGACGAGGAAGACGACGAGGACGACGACGACGAGGACGAGGAACGACGACGTGGAACGATGACGAGGACGACGAGGAAGAGGACGAGGACGACGACGAGGACGAGGACGAGGACGAGGACGAGGACGAGGACGAGGACGAGGACGAGGACGAGGACGACGACGAGGACGAGGACGATGACGAGAACGAGGAAGTGGACGCGCAACGACGACGAGAACGAGGACGAGGAAGACGACGACGACGACGAGGAAGACGACGACGACGAGGACGACGTCGACGACGACGAGGACGACGTCGACGACGACGAGGACGACGAGGACGAGGACGAGGACGAGGAAGACGACGAGGACGAGGACGAGGACGAGGACGACGACGACGAGGACGACGACGACGACGACGACGACGACGACGGCGAGGAAGACGACGAGGACGAGAACGAGGACGAGGTCGAGGACGAGGACGACGAGGACGAGGACGAGGACGAGGACGAGGACGACGACGAGGACGAGGACGACGAGGACGAGGACGAGGACGAGGACGAGGACGAGGACGAGGACGAGGAAGACGACGAGGACGACGAGGACGAGGACGAGGACGAGGACGAGGACGAGGACGAGGACGAGGACGAGGACGAGGACGAGGACGAGGACGAGGACGAGGACGAGGACGAGGACGACGACGACGAGGACGAGGACGAGGACGAGGACAAGGACGAGGACGACGAGGAAGACGACGACGACGACCACGAGGACGAGGACGAGGACGAGGAAGAGGACGAGGACGAGGACGACGAGGAAGACGTCGAGGACGACGACGAGGAAGAGGACGAGGACGAGGACGACGAGGAAGACGTCGAGGACGACGACGACAGGGACGACGTCGACGACGACGACGACGACGACGACGACGACGACTAGGACGACGACGAGGACGAGGACGAGGACGAGGACGAGGACGAGGACGAGGACGAGGACGAGGAAGTGGACGCGGAACGACGACCAGGACGAGGAACGACGACGTGGAACGACGACGAGGACGAGGAAGACGACGAGGACGACGACGACGAGGACGAGGAACGACGACGTGGAACGATGACGAGGACGACGAGGAAGAGGACGAGGACGACGACGAGGACGAGGACGAGGACGAGGACGAGGACGAGGACGAGGACGAGGACGAGGACGAGGACGACGACGAGGACGAGGACGATGACGAGAACGAGGAAGTGGACGCGCAACGACGACGAGAACGAGGACGAGGAAGACGACGACGACGACGAGGAAGACGACGACGACGACGAGGACGACGTCGACGACGACGAGGACGACGAGGACGAGGACGAGGACGAGGAAGACGACGAGGACGAGGACGAGGACGAGGACGACGACGACGAGGACGACGACGACGACGACGACGACGACGACGACGGCGAGGAAGACGACGACGACGACCACGAGGACGAGGACGAGGACGAGGAAGAGGACGAGGACGAGGACGAGGACGAGGACGACGAGGAAGACGTCGAGGACGACGACGACGACGACTAGGACGAGGACGACGACGACGAGGACGATGACGAGAACGAGGAAGTGGACGCGCAACGACGACGAGAACGAGGACGAGGAAGACGACGACGACGACGAGGAAGACGACGACGACGACGAGGACGACGTCGACGACGACGACGACGACGACGACGGCGAGGAAGACGACGACGACGACCACGAGGACGAGGACGAGGACGAGGAAGAGGACGAGGACGAGGACGACGAGGAAGACGTCGAGGACGACGACGACGACGACTAGGACGACGACGAGGACGAGGACGAGGACGAGGACGAGGACGAGGACGAGGACGAGGAAGTGGACGCGGAACGACGACGAGAACGAGGAACGACGACGAGGACGACGTCGACGACGACGAGGACGAGGACGACGACGACGACGACGAGGACGATGACGAGAACGAGGAAGTGGACGCGCAACGACGACGAGAACGAGGACGAGGAAGACGACGACGACGACGAGGAAGACGACGACGACGACGAGGACGACGTCGACGACGACGAGGACGACGAGGACGAGGACGAGGACGAGGAAGACGACGAGGACGAGGACGAGGACGAGGACGACGACGACGAGGACGACGACGACGACGACGACGACGACGACGACGACGGCGAGGAAGACGACGACGACGACCACGAGGACGAGGACGAGGACGAGGAAGAGGACGAGGACGAGGACGACGAGGAAGACGTCGAGGACGACGACGACGACATCTAGGACGACGACGAGGACGAGGACGAGGACGAGGACGAGGACGAGGACGAGGAAGTGGACGCGGAACGACGACCAGGACGAGGAACGACGACGTGGAACGACGACGAGGACGAGGAAGACGACGACGACGACGACGACTAGGACGACGACGAGGACGAGGACGAGGACGAGGACGAGGACGAGGACGAGGACGAGGAAGTGGACGCGGAACGACGACCAGGACGAGGAACGACGACGTGGAACGACGACGAGGACGAGGAAGACGACGAGGACGACGACGACGAGGACGAGGAACGACGACGTGGAACGATGCCGAGGACGACGAGGAAGAGGACGAGGACGACGACGAGGACGAGGACGAGGACGAGGACGAGGACGAGGACGAGGACGAGGACGAGGACGAGGACGAGGACGACGACGAGGACGAGGACGAGGAAGACGACGACGACGACGAGGAAGACGACGAGGACGACGACGACGAGGACGAGGAAGTGGACGCGGAACGACGACGAGGACGCGGAACGACGACGTGGAACGACGACGAGGACGAGGAAGACGACGACGACGACGACGACTAGGACGACGACGAGGACGAGGACGAGGACGAGGACGAGGACGAGGACGAGGACGAGGAAGTGGACGCGGAACGACGACCAGGACGAGGAACGACGACGTGGAACGACGACGAGGACGAGGAAGACGACGAGGACGACGACGACGAGGACGAGGAACGACGACGTGGAACGATGCCGAGGACGACGAGGAAGAGGACGAGGACGACGACGAGGACGAGGACGAGGACGAGGACGAGGACGAGGACGAGGACGAGGACGAGGACGAGGACGAGGACGAGGACGACGACGAGGACGAGGACGAGGAAGACGACGACGACGACGAGGAAGACGACGAGGACGACGACGACGAGGACGAGGAAGTGGACGCGGAACGACGACGAGGACGCGGAACGACGACGTGGAACGACGACGAGGACGTCGAGGACGAGGACGACGTGGAACGACGACGAGGACGTGGACGAGAACGAGGACGAGGACGAGGACGACGAGGAAGACGACGAGGACGACGACGACGACGGCGAGGAAGACGACGACGACGACGACGACGGCGAGGAAGACGACGAGGACGACGAGGACCACGACGACGAGGAAGACGACGAGGACGACGATGACGACCACGACGAGGACGACGACGACGACGACGACGACGAGGACGAGGACGACGAGGACGAGGACGAGGACGAGGAAGTGGCCGCGGAACGAGGAAGTGGACGCGGAAGTGGATGCGGAACGACGACGAGGACGAGGAACGACGACGTGGAACGACGACGAGGACGAGGAACGACGACGAGGAACGACGACGAGGACGTCGAGGACGAGGACGACGTGGAACGACGACGAGGACGAGGACGAGAACGAGGACGAGGACGAGGACGACGAGGAAGACGACGAGGACGACGACGACGACGGCGAGGAAGACGACGACGACGACGACGACGGCGAGGAAGACGACGAGGACGACGAGGACCACGACGACGAGGAAGACGACGAGGACGACGATGACGACCACGACGAGGACGACGACGACGACGACGACGACGAGGACGAGGACGACGAGGACGAGGACGAGGACAAGGAAGTGGCCGCGGAACGAGGAAGTGGACGCGGAACGACGACGAGAACGAGGAACGACGACGAGGACGACGACGACGAGGACGAGGACGACTACACGACGACGAGGACGAGGACGAGGACGAGGAAGTGGATGCGGAACGACGACGAGGACGAGGAAGTGGATGCGGAACGACGACGAGGACGAGGAACGACGACGTGGAACGACGACGAGGACGAGGAACGACGACGAGGAACGACGACGAGGACGACGAGGACGAGGACGACGATGACGACGACGAGGACGAGGACGAGAACGAGGAAGTGGACGCGGAACGACGACGAGGACGAGGACGAGGACGAGGACGAGGACGAGGAACTGGATGCGGAACGACGACGAGGACGAGGAACGACGACGTGGAACGACGACGACGACGACGACGAGGACGAGGACGAGGACGAGGACGAGGACGAGGAAGACGACGACGACCACGAGGACGAGGACGAGGACGAGGACGAGGAAGACGACGACGACCACGAGGACGAGGAAGACGACGACGACGACGACTAGGACGACGACGACGACGAGGACGACGACGACGAGGACGACGACGACGAGGAAGACGACGAGGACGACGACGACGACGACGAGGGAGACGAGGACGACGAGGAAGACGACGAGGACGACGACGACGACGACGAGGGAGACGATGACGACGAGGACGACGACGACGAGGACGAGAACGAGGACGAGGTCGAGGACGAGGACGACGAGGACGAGGACGAGGACGAGGACGAGGACGACGACGAGGACGAGGACGACGAGGACGAGGACGAGGACGAGGACGAGGACGAGGACGAGGACGAGGACGAGGACGAGGACGACGACGACGAGGACGAGGACGAGGACGAGGACAAGGACGAGGACGACGAGGAAGACGACGACGACGACCACGAGGACGAGGACGAGGACGAGGAAGAGGACGAGGACGAGGACGACGAGGAAGACGTCGAGGACGACGACGAGGAAGAGGACGAGGACGAGGACGACGAGGAAGACGTCGAGGACGACGACGACAGGGACGACGTCGACGACGACGACGACGACGACGACGACGACGACTAGGACGACGACGAGGACGAGGACGAGGACGAGGACGAGGACGAGGACGAGGACGAGGACGAGGACGAGGACGAGGACGAGGAAGTGGACGCGGAACGACGACCAGGACGAGGAACGACGACGTGGAACGACGACGAGGACGAGGAAGACGACGAGGACGACGACGACGAGGACGAGGAACGACGACGTGGAACGATGACGAGGACGACGAGGAAGAGGACGAGGACGACGACGAGGACGAGGACGAGGACGAGGACGAGGACGAGGACGAGGACGAGGACGAGGACGAGGACGAGGACGAGGACGACGACGAGGACGAGGACGATGACGAGAACGAGGAAGTGGACGCGCAACGACGACGAGAACGAGGACGAGGAAGACGACGACGACGACGAGGAAGACGACGACGACGACGAGGACGACGTCGACGACGACGAGGACGACGAGGACGAGGACGAGGACGAGGAAGACGACGAGGACGAGGACGAGGACGAGGACGACGACGACGAGGACGACGACGACGACGACGACGACGACGACGACGGCGAGGAAGACGACGACGACGACCACGAGGACGAGGACGAGGACGAGGAAGAGGACGAGGACGAGGACGACGAGGAAGACGTCGAGGACGACGACGACGACGACTAGGACGAGGACGACGACGACGAGGACGATGACGAGAACGAGGAAGTGGACGCGCAACGACGACGAGAACGAGGACGAGGAAGACGACGACGACGACGAGGAAGACGACGACGACGACGAGGAAGACGACGACGACGACGAGGACGACGTCGACGACGACGACGACGACGACGGCGAGGAAGACGACGACGACGACCACGAGGACGAGGACGAGGACGAGGAAGAGGACGAGGACGAGGACGACGAGGAAGACGTCGAGGACGACGACGACGACGACTAGGACGACGACGAGGACGAGGACGAGGACGAGGACGAGGACGAGGACGAGGACGAGGAAGTGGACGCGGAACGACGACGAGAACGAGGAACGACGACGAGGACGACGTCGACGACGACGAGGACGAGGACGACGACGACGACGACGAGGACGATGACGAGAACGAGGAAGTGGACGCGCAACGACGACGAGAACGAGGACGAGGAAGACGACGACGACGACGAGGAAGACGACGACGACGACGAGGACGACGTCGACGACGACGAGGACGACGAGGACGAGGACGAGGACGAGGAAGACGACGAGGACGAGGACGAGGACGAGGACGACGACGACGAGGACGACGACGACGACGACGACGACGACGACGACGACGGCGAGGAAGACGACGACGACGACCACGAGGACGAGGACGAGGACGAGGAAGAGGACGAGGACGAGGACGACGAGGAAGACGTCGAGGACGACGACGACGACGACTAGGACGACGACGAGGACGAGGACGAGGACGAGGACGAGGACGAGGACGAGGAAGTGGACGCGGAACGACGACCAGGACGAGGAACGACGACGTGGAACGACGACGAGGACGAGGAAGACGACGACGACGACGACGACTAGGACGACGACGAGGACGAGGACGAGGACGAGGACGAGGACGAGGACGAGGAAGTGGACGCGGAACGACGACCAGGACGAGGAACGACGACGTGGAACGACGACGAGGACGAGGAAGACGACGAGGACGACGACGACGAGGACGAGGAACGACGACGTGGAACGATGACGAGGACGACGAGGAAGAGGACGAGGACGACGACGAGGACGAGGACGAGGACGAGGACGAGGACGAGGACGAGGACGAGGACGAGGACGAGGACGAGGACGAGGACGAGGACGACGACGAGGACGAGGACGAGGAAGACGACGACGACGACGAGGAAGACGACGAGGACGACGACGACGAGGACGAGGAAGTGGACGCGGAACGACGACGAGGACGCGGAACGACGACGTGGAACGACGACGAGGACGTCGAGGACGAGGACGACGTGGAACGACGACGAGGACGAGGACGAGAACGAGGACGAGGACGAGGACGACGAGGAAGACGACGAGGACGACGACGACGACGGCGAGGAAGACGACGACGACGACGACGACGGCGAGGAAGACGACGAGGACGACGAGGACCACGACGACGAGGAAGACGACGAGGACGACGATGACGACCACGACGAGGACGACGACGACGACGACGACGACGAGGACGAGGACGACGAGGACGAGGACGAGGACGAGGACGAGGACGAGGAAGTGGACGCGGAACGACGACCAGGACGAGGAACGACGACGTGGAACGACGACGAGGACGAGGAAGACGACGACGACGACGACGACTAGGACGACGACGAGGACGAGGACGAGGACGAGGACGAGGACGAGGACGAGGACGAGGAAGTGGACGCGGAACGACGACCAGGACGAGGAACGACGACGTGGAACGACGACGAGGACGAGGAAGACGACGAGGACGACGACGACGAGGACGAGGAACGACGACGTGGAACGATGACGAGGACGACGAGGAAGAGGACGAGGACGACGACGAGGACGAGGACGAGGACGAGGACGAGGACGAGGACGAGGACGAGGACGAGGACGAGGACGAGGACGAGGACGAGGAAGTGGACGCGGAACGACGACCAGGACGAGGAACGACGACGTGGAACGACGACGAGGACGAGGAAGACGACGAGGACGACGACGACGAGGACGAGGAACGACGACGTGGAACGATGACGAGGACGACGAGGAAGAGGACGAGGACGACGACGAGGACGAGGACGAGGACGAGGACGAGGACGAGGACGAGGACGAGGACGAGGACGAGGACGAGGACGACGACGAGGACGAGGACGATGACGAGAACGAGGAAGTGGACGCGCAACGACGACGAGAACGAGGACGAGGAAGACGACGACGACGACGAGGAAGACGACGACGACGACGAGGACGACGTCGACGACGACGAGGACGACGAGGACGAGGACGAGGACGAGGAAGACGACGAGGACGAGGACGAGGACGAGGAAGTGGCCGCGGAACGAGGAAGTGGACGCGGAAGTGGATGCGGAACGACGACGTGGACGAGGAACGACGACGTGGAACGACGACGAGGACGAGGAACGACGACGAGGAACGACGACGAGGACGACGAGGACGAGGACGACGATGACGACGACGAGGACGAGGACGAGAACGAGGAAGTGGATGCGGAACGACGACGAGGACGAGGAACGACGACGTGGAACGACGACGACGACGACGACGAGGACGAGGACGAGGACGAGGACGAGTAAGACGACGACGACCACGAGGACGAGGAAGACGACGACGACGACGACTAGGACGACGACGACGACGAGGACGACGACGACGAGGACGACGACGACGAGGAAGACGACGAGGACGACGACGACGACGACGACGAGGGAGACGAGGACGACGAGGAAGACGACGAGGACGACGACGACGACGACGAGGGAGACGATGACGACGAGGACGACGACGACGAGGACGAGAACGAGGACGAGGTCGAGGACGAGGACGACGAGGACGAGGACGAGGACGAGGACGAGGACGAGGACGAGGACGAGGAAGAGGACGAGGACGAGGACGACGAGGAAGACGTCGAGGACGACGACGAGGAAGAGGACGAGGACGAGGACGACGAGGAAGACGTCGAGGACGACGACGACGAGGACGACGTCGACGACGACGACGACGACGACGACGACGACGACTAGGACGACGACGAGGACGAGGACGAGGACGAGGACGAGGACGAGGACGAGGACGAGGACGAGGAAGACGACGAGGACGAGGACGAGGACGAGGAAGTGGCCGCGGAACGAGGAAGTGGACGCGGAAGTGGATGCGGAACGACGACGAGGACGAGGAACGACGACGTGGAACGACGACGAGGACGAGGAACGACGACGAGGAACGACGACGAGGACGACGAGGACGAGGACGACGATGACGACGACGAGGACGAGGACGAGAACGAGGAAGTGGATGCGGAACGACGACGAGGACGAGGAACGACGACGTGGAACGACGACGACGACGACGACGAGGACGAGGACGAGGACGAGGACGAGTAAGACGACGACGACCACGAGGACGAGGAAGACGACGACGACGACGACTAGGACGACGACGACGACGAGGACGACGACGACGAGGACGACGACGACGAGGAAGACGACGAGGACGACGACGACGACGACGACGAGGGAGACGAGGACGACGAGGAAGACGACGAGGACGACGACGACGACGACGAGGGAGACGATGACGACGAGGACGACGACGACGAGGACGAGAACGAGGACGAGGTCGAGGACGAGGACGACGAGGACGAGGACGAGGACGAGGACGAGGACGAGGACGAGGACGAGGAAGAGGACGAGGACGAGGACGACGAGGAAGACGTCGAGGACGACGACGAGGAAGAGGACGAGGACGAGGACGACGAGGAAGACGTCGAGGACGACGACGACGAGGACGACGTCGACGACGACGACGACGACGACGACGACGACGACTAGGACGACGACGAGGACGAGGACGAGGACGAGGACGAGGACGAGGACGAGGACGAGGACGAGGAAGTGGACGCGGAACGACGAGGAAGACGACGAGGACGACGACGACGACGGCGAGGAAGACGACGACGACGACGACGACGGCGAGGAAGACGACGAGGACGACGAGGACCACGACGACGAGGAAGACGACGAGGACGACGATGACGACGACCACAACGACGAGGACGACCACGACGAGGACGACGACGACGACGACGACGACGACGACGAGGACGAGGACGACGAGGACGAGGACGACGAGGACGAGGACGAGGAAGTGGCCGCGGAACGAGGAAGTGGACGCGGAACGACGACGAGGACGAGGAACGACGACGTGGAACGACGACGAGGACGACGAGGACGAGGACGAGGACGAGGACGACGACGAGGACGAGGACGAGGAAGACGACGACGACGACGACGACGACGAGGAAGACGACGACGACGACGAGGAAGACGACGAGCACGACGACGACGACGGCGAGGAAGACGACGACGACAACGACGACGGCGAGGAAGACGACGACGACGACCACGACGACGAGGAAGACGACGAGGACGACGACGACGACGACGACGACGACGACGACGACGAGGACGAGGACGAGGAAGTGGATGCGGAACGACGACGAGAACGAGGAACGACGACGAGGACGAGGAACGACGACGTGGAACGACGACGAGGACGACGAGGACGAGGACGTGGACGAGGACGAGGAAGACGACGACGACGACGAGGACGGCGAGGAAGACGACGACGACGACGAGGAAGACGACGAGGACGACGACGACGAGGACGAGGAACGACGACGTGGAACGATGACGAGGACGACGAGGAAGAGGACGAGGACGACGACGAGGACGAGGACGAGGACGAGGACGAGGACGAGGACGAGGACGAGGACGAGGACGAGGACGACGACGAGGACGAGGACGATGACGAGAACGAGGAAGTGGACGCGCAACGACGACGAGAACGAGGACGAGGAAGACGACGACGACGACGAGGAAGACGACGACGACGAGGACGACGTCGACGACGACGAGGACGACGTCGACGACGACGAGGACGACGAGGACGAGGACGAGGACGAGGAAGACGACGAGGACGAGGACGAGGACGAGGACGACGACGACGAGGACGACGACGACGACGACGACGACGACGACGGCGAGGAAGACGACGAGGACGAGAACGAGGACGAGGTCGAGGACGAGGACGACGAGGACGAGGACGAGGACGAGGACGAGGACGACGACGAGGACGAGGACGACGAGGACGAGGACGAGGACGAGGACGAGGACGAGGACGAGGAAGACGACGAGGACGACGAGGACGAGGACGA